>NW_027222392.1:7710000-7715000 GCF_041296265.1 Equus caballus | reverse complement strand
TAACCCTAACCCTAACCCTAACCCTAACCCTAACCCTAACCCTAACCCTAACCCTAACCCTAACCCTAACCCTAACCCTAACCCTAACCCTAACCCTAACCCTAACCCTAACCCTAACCCTAACCCTAACCCTAACCCTAACCCTAACCCTAACCCTAACCCTAACCCTAACCCTAACCCTAACCCTAACCCTAACCCTAACCCTAACCCTAACCCTAACCCTAACCCTAACCCTAACCCTAACCCTAACCCTAACCCTAACCCTAACCCTAACCCTAACCCTAACCCTAACCCTAACCCTAACCCTAACCCTAACCCTAACCCTAACCCTAACCCTAACCCTAACCCTAACCCTAACCCTAACCCTAACCCTAACCCTAACCCTAACCCTAACCCTAACCCTAACCCTAACCCTAACCCTAACCCTAACCCTAACCCTAACCCTAACCCTAACCCTAACCCTAACCCTAACCCTAACCCTAACCCTAACCCTAACCCTAACCCTAACCCTAACCCTAACCCTAACCCTAACCCTAACCCTAACCCTAACCCTAACCCTAACCCTAACCCTAACCCTAACCCTAACCCTAACCCTAACCCTAACCCTAACCCTAACCCTAACCCTAACCCTAACCCTAACCCTAACCCTAACCCTAACCCTAACCCTAACCCTAACCCTAACCCTAACCCTAACCCTAACCCTAACCCTAACCCTAACCCTAACCCTAACCCTAACCCTAACCCTAACCCTAACCCTAACCCTAACCCTAACCCTAACCCTAACCCTAACCCTAACCCTAACCCTAACCCTAACCCTAACCCTAACCCTAACCCTAACCCTAACCCTAACCCTAACCCTAACCCTAACCCTAACCCTAACCCTAACCCTAACCCTAACCCTAACCCTAACCCTAACCCTAACCCTAACCCTAACCCTAACCCTAACCCTAACCCTAACCCTAACCCTAACCCTAACCCTAACCCTAACCCTAACCCTAACCCTAACCCTAACCCTAACCCTAACCCTAACCCTAACCCTAACCCTAACCCTAACCCTAACCCTAACCCTAACCCTAACCCTAACCCTAACCCTAACCCTAACCCTAACCCTAACCCTAACCCTAACCCTAACCCTAACCCTAACCCTAACCCTAACCCTAACCCTAACCCTAACCCTAACCCTAACCCTAACCCTAACCCTAACCCTAACCCTAACCCTAACCCTAACCCTAACCCTAACCCTAACCCTAACCCTAACCCTAACCCTAACCCTAACCCTAACCCTAACCCTAACCCTAACCCTAACCCTAACCCTAACCCTAACCCTAACCCTAACCCTAACCCTAACCCTAACCCTAACCCTAACCCTAACCCTAACCCTAACCCTAACCCTAACCCTAACCCTAACCCTAACCCTAACCCTAACCCTAACCCTAACCCTAACCCTAACCCTAACCCTAACCCTAACCCTAACCCTAACCCTAACCCTAACCCTAACCCTAACCCTAACCCTAACCCTAACCCTAACCCTAACCCTAACCCTAACCCTAACCCTAACCCTAACCCTAACCCTAACCCTAACCCTAACCCTAACCCTAACCCTAACCCTAACCCTAACCCTAACCCTAACCCTAACCCTAACCCTAACCCTAACCCTAACCCTAACCCTAACCCTAACCCTAACCCTAACCCTAACCCTAACCCTAACCCTAACCCTAACCCTAACCCTAACCCTAACCCTAACCCTAACCCTAACCCTAACCCTAACCCTAACCCTAACCCTAACCCTAACCCTAACCCTAACCCTAACCCTAACCCTAACCCTAACCCTAACCCTAACCCTAACCCTAACCCTAACCCTAACCCTAACCCTAACCCTAACCCTAACCCTAACCCTAACCCTAACCCTAACCCTAACCCTAACCCTAACCCTAACCCTAACCCTAACCCTAACCCTAACCCTAACCCTAACCCTAACCCTAACCCTAACCCTAACCCTAACCCTAACCCTAACCCTAACCCTAACCCTAACCCTAACCCTAACCCTAACCCTAACCCTAACCCTAACCCTAACCCTAACCCTAACCCTAACCCTAACCCTAACCCTAACCCTAACCCTAACCCTAACCCTAACCCTAACCCTAACCCTAACCCTAACCCTAACCCTAACCCTAACCCTAACCCTAACCCTAACCCTAACCCTAACCCTAACCCTAACCCTAACCCTAACCCTAACCCTAACCCTAACCCTAACCCTAACCCTAACCCTAACCCTAACCCTAACCCTAACCCTAACCCTAACCCTAACCCTAACCCTAACCCTAACCCTAACCCTAACCCTAACCCTAACCCTAACCCTAACCCTAACCCTAACCCTAACCCTAACCCTAACCCTAACCCTAACCCTAACCCTAACCCTAACCCTAACCCTAACCCTAACCCTAACCCTAACCCTAACCCTAACCCTAACCCTAACCCTAACCCTAACCCTAACCCTAACCCTAACCCTAACCCTAACCCTAACCCTAACCCTAACCCTAACCCTAACCCTAACCCTAACCCTAACCCTAACCCTAACCCTAACCCTAACCCTAACCCTAACCCTAACCCTAACCCTAACCCTAACCCTAACCCTAACCCTAACCCTAACCCTAACCCTAACCCTAACCCTAACCCTAACCCTAACCCTAACCCTAACCCTAACCCTAACCCTAACCCTAACCCTAACCCTAACCCTAACCCTAACCCTAACCCTAACCCTAACCCTAACCCTAACCCTAACCCTAACCCTAACCCTAACCCTAACCCTAACCCTAACCCTAACCCTAACCCTAACCCTAACCCTAACCCTAACCCTAACCCTAACCCTAACCCTAACCCTAACCCTAACCCTAACCCTAACCCTAACCCTAACCCTAACCCTAACCCTAACCCTAACCCTAACCCTAACCCTAACCCTAACCCTAACCCTAACCCTAACCCTAACCCTAACCCTAACCCTAACCCTAACCCTAACCCTAACCCTAACCCTAACCCTAACCCTAACCCTAACCCTAACCCTAACCCTAACCCTAACCCTAACCCTAACCCTAACCCTAACCCTAACCCTAACCCTAACCCTAACCCTAACCCTAACCCTAACCCTAACCCTAACCCTAACCCTAACCCTAACCCTAACCCTAACCCTAACCCTAACCCTAACCCTAACCCTAACCCTAACCCTAACCCTAACCCTAACCCTAACCCTAACCCTAACCCTAACCCTAACCCTAACCCTAACCCTAACCCTAACCCTAACCCTAACCCTAACCCTAACCCTAACCCTAACCCTAACCCTAACCCTAACCCTAACCCTAACCCTAACCCTAACCCTAACCCTAACCCTAACCCTAACCCTAACCCTAACCCTAACCCTAACCCTAACCCTAACCCTAACCCTAACCCTAACCCTAACCCTAACCCTAACCCTAACCCTAACCCTAACCCTAACCCTAACCCTAACCCTAACCCTAACCCTAACCCTAACCCTAACCCTAACCCTAACCCTAACCCTAACCCTAACCCTAACCCTAACCCTAACCCTAACCCTAACCCTAACCCTAACCCTAACCCTAACCCTAACCCTAACCCTAACCCTAACCCTAACCCTAACCCTAACCCTAACCCTAACCCTAACCCTAACCCTAACCCTAACCCTAACCCTAACCCTAACCCTAACCCTAACCCTAACCCTAACCCTAACCCTAACCCTAACCCTAACCCTAACCCTAACCCTAACCCTAACCCTAACCCTAACCCTAACCCTAACCCTAACCCTAACCCTAACCCTAACCCTAACCCTAACCCTAACCCTAACCCTAACCCTAACCCTAACCCTAACCCTAACCCTAACCCTAACCCTAACCCTAACCCTAACCCTAACCCTAACCCTAACCCTAACCCTAACCCTAACCCTAACCCTAACCCTAACCCTAACCCTAACCCTAACCCTAACCCTAACCCTAACCCTAACCCTAACCCTAACCCTAACCCTAACCCTAACCCTAACCCTAACCCTAACCCTAACCCTAACCCTAACCCTAACCCTAACCCTAACCCTAACCCTAACCCTAACCCTAACCCTAACCCTAACCCTAACCCTAACCCTAACCCTAACCCTAACCCTAACCCTAACCCTAACCCTAACCCTAACCCTAACCCTAACCCTAACCCTAACCCTAACCCTAACCCTAACCCTAACCCTAACCCTAACCCTAACCCTAACCCTAACCCTAACCCTAACCCTAACCCTAACCCTAACCCTAACCCTAACCCTAACCCTAACCCTAACCCTAACCCTAACCCTAACCCTAACCCTAACCCTAACCCTAACCCTAACCCTAACCCTAACCCTAACCCTAACCCTAACCCTAACCCTAACCCTAACCCTAACCCTAACCCTAACCCTAACCCTAACCCTAACCCTAACCCTAACCCTAACCCTAACCCTAACCCTAACCCTAACCCTAACCCTAACCCTAACCCTAACCCTAACCCTAACCCTAACCCTAACCCTAACCCTAACCCTAACCCTAACCCTAACCCTAACCCTAACCCTAACCCTAACCCTAACCCTAACCCTAACCCTAACCCTAACCCTAACCCTAACCCTAACCCTAACCCTAACCCTAACCCTAACCCTAACCCTAACCCTAACCCTAACCCTAACCCTAACCCTAACCCTAACCCTAACCCTAACCCTAACCCTAACCCTAACCCTAACCCTAACCCTAACCCTAACCCTAACCCTAACCCTAACCCTAACCCTAACCCTAACCCTAACCCTAACCCTAACCCTAACCCTAACCCTAACCCTAACCCTAACCCTAACCCTAACCCTAACCCTAACCCTAACCCTAACCCTAACCCTAACCCTAACCCTAACCCTAACCCTAACCCTAACCCTAACCCTAACCCTAACCCTAACCCTAACCCTAACCCTAACCCTAACCCTAACCCTA